>NC_079442.1:10156921-10174421 GCF_903798145.1 Danio aesculapii
GCAGATATGCTATTTGTACTGCATCAGAGTCCTTAAGAGTAAGACTTTCACAGATCTTTGGTTTCACAACAGACAAATCAAATAAAAAAATATTAATATGATACATCACCAGCATTGAGGAAAGTACCACATCACCTGATATTCAAATAACCAATCCTCGCCAACAGTTATTTGCTTGTTCATTAGAGAACCGCATTAGATCACAGTAATCACATTGTGCTTAAAAAAATCTGATATCAAGGGTTTTTTATGAACGTCTTCAAAGAATTCTCATTAATCCCTGGTCAGTTTCATTATAATAGATATGAAAACGTGCACTTTAACATAAATCACAGCCTAACTTATTATTTTATTCAACAAGCTGACTGTCAATTTCAGCTGAAAATAGTTATGAAGTAGTCAATATTGAATATATATGAAAATTCATTAACATATCCAGTGTTACAACAGTCTTTACATAAGCAAGTTTTTCATTAAGGCATTTTATAGAGGTAATCTACAGTGAACTTCAGATAATTACTTAGCATAAAAAAACTGTCCTTCATAAATTTAACACATTGTTCAAGTTTAAAAGTGCTTATAGTCTGAATACCTAAACAGCCCTTGATTTGAGCCCCAACTGTGTGACATGAGGCCAAAATCAAGCCCTATCAAGCCTTTTGATCAAGACACAATGCAGCAATCAAGATCCAAGCCAAAATCACTTCAGGAAGAAAGGAAATCTTCAAGGATTAAGACAATAAATATTGCATTAAGAAGCCATCTCTAATATGGAAAGATGCACAAACAATGATATGATCAATAAATAGAATGTGTTTGTTTTTGGAAGGCTTTTCAGGAAGAAGCTTGTACCATGTTCCAATCAGAAAACACCAACAAAACAAAACCCCAGCATTCGGATTCTAAAAGTCAAACTACAGCATTCTGACATGTTGTTGTTGTTGCTGGAATGTTGTTATCACACATCCGCATGCAAGCAAGTGAACTAATTTTAAGAAGTGACATTACATTCTGAATGAACTTCAAAATCAAAATCCTTCTTGCTAAATCAGCTAAATCGAAACAAAATGAGTGTCTTGGTGTAACATTAAATGTTAAGATCAAAAACTAACATTTGGAATGAAGTGTAAGCAGGATTTCCGGTTTCTCCTCTATGACACGGAGTAGCAGGTTATCGATGTACTCTTCTAACTCGAGGATCCTGGAATCTTTTCTGGATAGTTCAGTCTGTTGCTTTACTACCAGTGTGATCAGCTCCTCCTGTGTGAGCTGGTGTATGGACTGCCCTCGCAATTCTTTATATAAGAGAGAGAGAGAGAGTGAGAGAGAGAGAGATGGTTAGTGTGGAGTACAATACCGTTTAAATGCATTTCAATTGATTAATTATGATTATATTGATTATATCATCAAGAACCTCCTGTATTTGGTTTATTATGAATATTATGTATTTTTTATGCTCACTGGTATATGCTGATCGTCTACGTCATTTTTGTTCACATAATTTCATAAAAAATAAATAAGTCACATTATTGATTAATTATTTCCACTAAAAATGAAGATTGAAAAGCCCCAGAAATATACACACACTGTGAACTAAATTTTTATCACTAATAATAAACAAATATAAAAATGCTACAAGAAATACTAGGCATCACTACATTATATGAGCATTGTGGAGACTATCAGCCCAAATCCAATTTCCAAATTTGTTGCATATACGAATACAGATTCCAATCCAAAAATAAGACATTTTTTAATAAAAAGTTTCAAGCTAAATTCATAGGGGTTTTGAAATTTCTAATGATTTTTACCTCATAATTTACACTTTTTTTGTTGTTGAGCTTCTTGAGAATTAAAATTTTAGGTTGAACTGTCCATCTCTTTAATTAGAACACATATCTCAAAATCTATTTCAGTTTGATTGATTTTTTCTTTTTTTTGCGACACATACAGGGTAAACATATCAGACATTCTAGAAAGCATGCTAAGAATCATATCAGAAATAAGTTTGCATTTTAACTGGCAAGCAGAGCGTGAAATTACAATACACTGCTAGTAGGCTAGTCTACACAACTGTTTGAATGTTGAGACTGGCAAAGATGGACATAAAAATAATGTAATCCAGCAAAATGTCAGCACGTTGTTACAATGAGATATATATATATATATATATATATATATATATATATATATATATATATATATATATATAAAACACAACAACATAAATTATATTATATTATATTATATTATATTACATTGTATTATATTATATTATATTATACAGTAGTGTAACAGATTACGAATCTCACAGTTCGGATCACGTTATGGTTTTTAGTCACAGATCGGACCATTTTTTGGATCAGCCAAAAAGGGGAGAAGACAAATGTAATTTGCTTTCCATTTAATACAAAACCAGCACTGCAAGAAACGTTTGGTTTTAACAACTAAAAGTTCAAAATAAAATGAAGAAATAATCAGCTGAATAAAAATAAATGGCAAAATATTCAGTACTGTGAAAAATGTACTGTTACTACTACTGTTGCTGATAATGCTGAATGCATAAATCTAACATTATAATTTGTACAAACCATATTCATTTTTAGTATAATTTTCAATAAATGATTCAGTTATTTACTCGTAAAACTTCATGCTTCATTGCTGGATGTGTGATTTTTGAAGAATTATTCAGTGGCATATTTTTGATGGCTGGTTGTCGCCACTTACTGGTTAAATAATGTCATTGCTGCCAACAACTTTCATTTTTCAGCGCTGTTAAATGCATATGATGGTGATTTTAATCTTTACCATAAACATCAGTGGTTTTATCTAAACTATAAACTGTTATTCCAGTACATCTGTTATTTGACTGTTTGCAACTTCATAACTAACTCAAAAAACTAAAGATAATCTCTTTTTTTGATTTTTGCGTTTTCAGATTTGAATGCAGCGATTCGAAGGATTAATAAACCTGTGCAAATCACCATCAATTACAATTTATGTTGCGTGGGTGTTGAGATCCCAATCTTTTAATGATTAATAATGCAGCTTCCACTGAATGCATTAATGCAGGCTAAACAAGTAGTGACAGAAAACACCTTAGAAACCCACAACATCCCAAATAAGACCACAGCTTCTTTCGTCATCATATATTACAGGTAAGCCTAAATACTTTTATACATGTGATTTGAATGCTGCAAAAGGCGATCTCTCTGCGATCGAAAATTTAGGATTAATCTACCAGTAAAAAGTATTTTGTATTAAAACTATAAATTTATTATTCCGTGGGCCATGTGTGTTCTAAACCATGGGTTGTTATTTTAGTATGACTATGTAAAAAATATATACATTTTAAACTAGTAGCATGCTAAAGGAGCATGCAAAATGAAACATTGAGTATCAGTCAGCACTTTGTAAAGAAACAACTGGATACATAACACATTTCATAACACTAAGCATGCAGCATGTATGAAAATTAACATACTTTCGACTTCTCAGCCATTTCCTTGATGGTGATAGTCTTTGGTTCTTTCCCCACAGCAAGAACACTGGGACTCTGGTTCTCCGTTGTGCTCATGGGTTTCACTGGATGCGGCCTGAGACAGGAGAAAGATTGACATAATAGCTTATTGATAATGAAAACCTAATGTTAATCCACATGTTATTCAAGTAGGATTTGCACTTTTAGAGATAAAACAAAAGGTGTGAATGCAAACATTTAGTCTGTGAACATGATTCTGCTTGATTGTATCATTTGATTTAGGAGACCTTGTATGTTTGGAAAGGCATATCTTCACTTTTGATTACCAAAAAGTTAAATCAATTAAAATATTTTCCTCTCATTGATATAAATATACAATGTGACAAATGTACAATAACAACAAAGTAATTTTGCTAAATAACAATAGTGTATATTAATGAATGTGCAATACATTTTTGAAGCGTTTATGAAACCATTTCAATCACACTTAGAATCCCAAACAGAAAGAAAAGATTAATCATACAGAGAATCATGAACAATTTAACTATTCCACAAAACAATCTTTAGAACAAACAGAAAGCACAAAACACAAGTCCAATTATTCAAGCGCAGCAGTAATTGTCAGTATATGAACATTTGACCTCATATTCTTGTATGCATCAGTTGTGTTATTTAAATCCCATATTGACAGCCACTCACAAGCAACAAGTTTTAAAAGTGTACAAACTATATCCAATACAGCAAACAATACCAAGAAAGAAAATGGAGAATGGACAGAGCCCTGCATTATCTGAGACACTGCTAGTCAATTCCCTATCCACATTCTTGAAAGACCCTGACATTTTGACCTATCAATAACAGCAATCAGTATTAAACCCCAAGCCCACAATCCCAGCCCTCAAGATCCCAGGAAGGAGTAAGCAACCACTAAGCAACCAATTGAACAAATGCTGAGAAAACAATCCATTTAATCTAGTAAAGCCGGAGATTGATTGAGGTGGTTTCAGGGTAAATAACAACTATTGATTTGATAGCTAACGAGTTTAGACACAACAGGGATGACAGACTGTTAGAGAAGTTCAAGGAGTTGTTAGTAGGGGGTTGGTAGAACTTTTCTCACCTTTTTGAACTAGAAACTGCATTTCCACTACCACTCTGCAATGTATATGTCTGAGATTCTGAAGGTGAGACCCAAGCACGGAGTGCAGTCTTGCCCCCAGTTGGAGTCATTTCTGGCATGGTCTCGGTTCTGCTTGATGAAGCAATACTAGTTACAGTCATCTCAACATCTTCAGCATCTTGCGAAGACTGAGAAATTGATCTACCCAAACTACTATTCTCAGGACTAGCTTTCCCAGGGGTTGCGTAAAGATGAGATGGATTTTTCTTTCTAAGTGAAAAATTTCTCTGAAATGTGGCTCTAGCTTGTTCGGTAAAGCTCGGAGCTTGTTTTTCAGACTCTGATTTTGGTGCCATGCTGTTCTCCTTTTTTGCTAGGTTTTTATTGTAGGATGACTCTTGATCTTCAAGACTTCTCAACTTTGTTAAGCCTTTAGTGAAGAGCACATCCTCCTCATCTGTGGTTTGCTGTGGTATATCACTTGGGTATGAGTTGATCATTCCACTTCCCTCGGGATCCTTAGAAAGTTTTGCCAGATCTTCTGGAATGTCTGATGTTTTGAGGTGGACTGGTTCAATAAACTTATTTGTAGAAACACTTCCCTTTTGGCCCTTCTCCGATTTCTCAGCTTTGTTATTTTCTGATGTCACGGGCCGAGTTGTCACATGCTGGTCTGGTTGAACTTGTCTGACTGGGTCCTTGACTAATGACTGTTGTCTGGGTTTGGCTGAAGGCATCTGTTTAGCCACATCTTCAGTCTTTAAATTGATATTTTGTTTGGTCCTGGAGGCTGGCATAGGCTTATCTTTTGAATAGGAGGTTTGATGGGTAATGCCATCAGGACTCTTGCTTTCCATATCCTGAGGTAAATGTTGGACAGTTGGATATGGGTTGCTTTCCAAGTTCTTCGATTTTCCAGGTTTATTAACTGTAGCATATAAAGACTCATTGAAATTGTCATGTTGGACAGTGGTCTTAAACGTTGGTTCTGAAGTTTCATGAACTTTTGGTGGCTTGAGGGCTTCTTTGGGCCTCGTAAGGGCAGGTGGAAGAGGCTCATGATTCTTTGATGCTGGTTAATGTTGGATGAGGTTCTGTCTTTTAAAACTGCAGATGAATTCGACAATGATTTGTTTGGTCCATCTACATTCACCTCTTCTGAAAAATCCCAGTTTCTCTGGTTTACCTCTGCGATAATATGATCCCAACGTGTTTGACTCATCACCCCATGCCTCTTCTTGGGAAAAAGTGTTTCATAGTCAGGGAGAGGAAGAGGAGGCCTTTGAGTATTTTTGGAGTCCTGCCCACCATTTCTAGCACTGGATGAGCCCCCAGTATAACCAGGGGGAAGGGGAGCCTGTCGCTTCTCAGATTTGGGAGCAGAGAGGTTTTCCATATTGGATTCAATTGACTCGCTGAAACTTCTCGGAGGTTTAGGTGGTGCCAGAGAAGAATGAAGATCAGAAAACATACCAAGAGACTCAAATGGATCAGTAGAAAGGGATGAGGAAACTGGAGAAGCGTGGATCGTGCTCTGAGTGTTTACAAAGTTTGAGGGCGATTGGGACAGGCTATTATGCGTTTCAGGCAATACATTCAGAGCCAATCTGCCAAAGAGTAAAAGCATAAAATGGTCAACTTATGGCTTTAGCAGCACTTTATGGTCAAATATGTTTTAGCTGGGCATCACTAGTGAAATTGAAAACATCCCAATATATAAGTTCAAACCAATAAAAAAAAAATAGCACAGAGTTCCTAAATTCTATTCTCATAAAACAGCCAGATAGACACTTCATTGACAAAGAAATATAAAAAACAGAATAATGTCCTTCTCCTTATTAAATGGCACCAAAACTGCACATATTGTTACTTTAAGTTGATTACCAAAGAACTTTTAAACAAATGTACCCATTAACAATTCCCATAATTAATATTACACAATTTCTAAGGATACTTTTTACTTCAAAGGAACTTTTACTTCAAACATGTTTACTATTATTAATGTAAATTAATTTACTTAAATTTCTATATTGTATACCAAAAGTATTTTAACACAAACCCTAGAGAGAAGGGAGGAAATTCAGTGTGCATTTCCAAATCTAAAAGATCGAAAACAAACAAACCACATTCCTGAATCTTTCTATTGTCAAAACAACAATTTACTCACCATTTCAACAGAATTAATCACCACAAAACAGAAGTTCCTTCTGTAGAATCATTAAAACTCCCAGTACAAAAAAAAAGTAAAGCTTGACTCTTTTCCTTAAGACTATGTCTCTCAGTCACTGACTGTAAACGTACAAGCTCATCAACACAACTCGTTTCAGTCCATACCAGAAAATCAGCATTTGACAATCCAGACTACATTCCTTCCTCAACTAACCAATCAGATGCTTTCTGCTTAACAGGTTAAGTAAGTCAAATAGAGTCCGAATGAAATCTGTTCTATATAAAAAACACAGAATGCTGTTATAAATTACATATATCTAAATACATTTGTTTAGTGTAGGTTAATCAGGTATTTTTTTGCACAATGGATAAACAAGTACAGAGTAACAACACTTCATGTCAGAGGTTAAACATTAGGATATAACAAACTAAATAAATATATTCTAATTTATGCATAGCTCAGTCTAAATTACTACAGACTAGGGCTGCACAATATATCGTTTAAGCATCAATATCGCAATATGTGCATTCGCAATATTCACGTCACAAGATATGCAATGTTGAGATAGGATTATAGATGTCCAGAAACAAAAAAACATGAGATTTGTGGAGACACTGCAAAACTAATCCATAATAGAGTGAAAGTTTATCGTCTGCATGTGTTTTAAGGTCTGTGAATGTGTAAGCATTTTAAAAGTTTAAAGCATTTTAGAAGTGCATAAAGAAGTTTAACAAAGATTATTTTATTGACGTATTTATATGATGAAGACTATGCAGTGCTATTGTACAAATAGAAATATTTATATTTCACTCCCCTACAGAATCATCCCAATCTTAAGTAATTACTATGCACATAGAGCTATTTAAGTCATCTGGTAAGATTGTGTTGATATCGCAATGTTTATCAGAAAAAAATAAATAAATAAAATAAATCGCAATGTAAATTTTTTCCAATATTATGCAGCCGTACTACAGGTGAAGATTAAAAAATAGAATGTTAAAGCCTTTTTAAAAACACTGAAACTACTATTGTGATTCCATGTGTTCTACTTTCACCCAACAGTATGAAACCATGTGATTACCAAACCCCCACATGTAGTAGAGAAACAATGATCTTATCTCTTTACAGAAAACCCCCTCCAAACACTTTCACAAGGGGGGACTGTTCTGCCGAGAGGCAAGACAGCTAATGGAAGACCTTAGTATAAAAAAAAAAAAAAAAAACGCAACAATTTTGGTCCGTTTCACTAAAGCTACTTAAGTGCAATTTATTTCAGATCATCTGTTATTGACCATCTGCAATTTTAACAAGGGTGCTTTGTCTGAAGAAGAAAAAAAAAAGAAAGGGGGGATTTCTCCTTTAAGAGCAGTGCAGCAGAGAGAGATGAGAGGAGTCAAATTTCAGCCCGGATTTTCCTCAGCTCTCAGATGGCGAGATGCAAACTGTATTACAGGACAGCATGACTTGCCATTCAGCCTCAGAATAAAAAGGGATAAAAGGAAATACAACTGACAAACTGCTCAAACTTAAATTACTGATCATATATCCTCATAGATCCTAAGCTGGGTGATTTAGCAAACATAATTGCACTGAAGGAAAGGCACATCTTTTCAAATGAATTCCATTTCTACAATAAACCTACTGTATTATCAGAACCACCATATATCACGGACCAAAACTTTTACATACATGTGTATAATATAAGAACAGGAAACCTAAATAGTTAATGTTAATGTCCTATTAGGCCTATTAGTTAATGTTAATTAATGTACTTATTGACATGAACTACTGTAAGTATGAACAAACTTGTACAAGTTTCATTAATCATAGTACACATTATTTAAATGCAAAGTTCTGTGAGTTAACATGAACTAATAATGAACAACTTAAATAACGTTAATTAACTTTTCAGTTGAGTACAACTGCCCTTAGTGGCTGTAATACTGTAATGTGTTGGTCTGTTTCACACTGCATGTGTTTTAACTGTGTGCATGCCGCAGTATAAAATTATGAAGCCCTTTGGTCAAATTGTGTTGTTTTTAAACATGCTCGAAAAACAAAAGTTTAATAGTAAATATTGGTAATAAATAGATAAATATATATTATAGATATTATAGATGACAGAAACATTTAAATACCAGCCACTGCACTCCCAATAAAATGGTAAAGGCTTTTACATCTACTTAATACATAAAACCTCTTTGATATTATTAATGGGGCTACTGAATGGCTGATGTTGTTGGTTTGCACTGTATCAGTTTTCATTGGCTTTCGTTTTCATTTGCTACATATTTTATTGTCAAGATCTGAGGTGAAATATCTGCTGCTCCTTTCAATAGTATGGCAATACATCTCCTGTAAAATGGTATTTAAACTCACACTAGTAGCATTTAACAGTGAATAAAGTACATAATCTGTAATTGAGGAGATCTTTATCACAGTAGAAAATGCTATTGTTCTGTCGTGACGTCGAGGAAATATGAAATTTCTATTTTAGAAATGCTTTTTGTGTCGACACCGTAGATAGTAAGGACAAAAACTCTTTTTAACATGGCAAAACATAGCTTGTATTGTGTGTCGCAGTGCCGTGTCGTAGTGCCGTGTCGTGTGTAGTTTTGTTCATGTTAGTAAATACATTGAAAACATGTTACCATAATTACCCCCCCCCCCCCCCTCCACTGTCTAATTACAAATAATGAAAATTTTTATGCACTGATATAACGATGAAGAGTATTGCATCTTCATTGCAGTTTGCTCTAAAAAAATAATCAACCTGATAATCTAAAGTGTTGTTCCTGGCGTACATTCTTGCATTTATTTTATGTGGACAAGCTTTATTTATTTATCCATTTTATTTATTAATTTTTTTCAAACCAAAGGGATCAGGGAATGATCATCAGGCATTCCGGTAGATTCTAAAAGAGAATGTTTACAATAGGGCTGGGCCGATAAAACGGTATAGATATTTATAAACCAAACACCATTGTCAATAACGATAAAAAAAGTTTGGAATGAAGTTTAGGTATGAAGCGCTATAATATTAAAATGTGGCTGCTGAGTGCGTGCCTTGGAAGTAATGCCAATAAGCTTAGAGTTATTTCCAATCGAGGTGCACGGCTTGGTGCAATGCAAGTGGCGCGTGCATTTTCCAGGTGCACCTAGTTAAAAACATTTCAGAATGTTGTGTGCGCACCGGGATTCATGACCTAACTAACCAACTAACCAACCTACTTCACACTTTGTATGCAATATACACATTTCAGTAATAATGGCAGACTCAGACAAACACAGAGCACCCAAACACTGCTGCACTTTTTCATTCGCTTCATAAATACAAACGAGTATCGGAACTGCAGCAATGTTTGTTTGCTTGTCATCCTCTGAGAAAACGGTTGAGGGTCGCCTAGTTATGACAGATGCCAGGGAGTGCGAGTTTAAACCGCATTGGTGAAGGAAACCGTATCCACGCACTCATGCTTTTCACATGCTTTTAGACAGACTCTGGTTGGGTTTTGCCACCTCAGGTCAGAATAACAAAAATGAGTGCCGTGACAAGCAGCAGTTAAGAGATTGGAAATAAAAAAAGGATGTCACCAGAGTGGCTTTTTGGTTTCTTTTCTTGTGCATTCCAGCCACTAGCACTGCATCTGAAAGATTTCGCATAGGGGTAATGTACTCATTTAACTTCACAATTTGTAATGTTGCAGTATGTATTTGAATAATGATGGTTAGTTCCTTTACTTGAAACCTCAGATTTGATTATCATAATATGTTTTGTGGTTAAGAGTTTGTGGATTACGGTGTGATTATTATAAACAACTTACAGATGTTAATCAACTTTAAAGTTTGCTTTGTTCAGCATTCAGATTGTTCAGCACTTTATCGTTGCACACGCTTAAGTTTGAGTCACTTTAACACTTATGATTAATTTATTAGAAGACAATATTTTTTTGTTTTTGTCTTTACTATCAAAACTATTTGCCTAAGTAATGTTGGTAAATTAAAATAAAATGGTTAAATAAAAAATTCTAATGTTTTTAAATGGATTGTAAAAACATATTCAATAATTGATACCGAATGATATTAAACATTATATCGTAATGTTTTTTTTCCTGCATCGCTCAGCCCAAGTTTCCAAAACAAAACATGTCTGGTTCTGCTCAAGTACAATCTACAGTAAAATGTTACTTATTGGTCAAATAAACGTGTATTAATATCTCCACAATATGCAGAATGTTAAGCACAATCTCACGAGGAAACATTGTAAACTCATTTACATTTTGTCAGTTTAGGCTAATTCATCAAAGGGATCAGTTTTTACAAGTAGGAAAGCATGGCACCAAACCCCACCCTTAATCCCAACCATCATTGGGAGATAAGCAAATTGTATGAATGAGATTGCACAAATTCATACAAATTAGCCACTGAATCAAAAAAAGGTGCAAACTGGCATGCGATTGTATTGGAATGTTACATAATAACATTCGAAAAATGGTAATAAATCACATTAATGGAAAAATATCAGAAGGAGGACTCACCTTGGCTTGACAGCGGACACTTTTGCTGTGCGGCTAGGGAAAGCACTAGCGGGTGGTGTTGGGGTAATGCCCCTGATGCCCCTCCGAGGGTCTGTGGATCTCTCTTCTGGCAAAGAAGCTGAAGTATCTGGGGTGAGGGGAATGTCTTCAAAGGGGTTTGTGGAGGAGGACACATTCAGATGTTTGGCTTCATTCATAGCTGGAGAACCAGACCCTTCTTTCTTCTCCTCCTTTTTCCTTCCAATGCCAAAGAGCGAGGAGAGCCGCTCAGTTACTCTGCTCTCCTCCTGGTGCCGCTGCTCCTCAGTATGCCGAGTCTCCTCTTCTCGTCTCTTCCTCTGCAGCTCTTCCTCTTCTCTGCGCTTCCTCTCCTGCTCTTTCCTCTCTTCCTCCTGCTTCCTTTCTCGTTCCTGCTGCCTCCATTGCTCTTGTTCCTCCTGCCGGTCCAGCATCTCTTGCAGGCTTCTTCCTTCAGGTTTCTTTTCTTTCTCCTCCTCCAGCACCTTCACAGGATGCAAGTTGAGGTTTTTGTCCTCCAGAGGGCGCTGTGGGACAGTTTTGTCTTGCACTTCAGGCTTGTACGAGGGAATACTTAGGCCTTTTAATGAGTCAATGGAGACGTCAGACATATTCCGTTGATGGAATTTACGAACATCCTCTACTGAACCTTTTCCGGAGCTGTTCAGGCTGAGCGTGGAGCCAAAGCTGGCTTTGGGTTCTTGATCTTCTGCATAAACGTGGCTGCCATTGATACAGAGGTTATTCTGCTCCTGGATGTTCTGTTTAGAGCGGCTCAGAAGAGAAAAGGGGCCAAGTGACACTTTGCTATCCGAGCTGTCGGTGCGTTTGTGTCCCAGAATTTTAAACTTCTTTTTCACTGTAGGAGGAAAAAGTGAAGAAAAAAGTTTTGGTATTTTCTACTAAACAAAGCTATAATAAGGGATGCGCTGATCAGAAATTTCATGCAGATCATGCTGATCGGCCGCTGCTTCAAGCTTTATATAACTTTAACACTGCATAAAGCATATTTTCCCTCAAAGTACGATACTTAAGTAAAGCTTTCTCCTTTCCTAAAATAATAAATGAAAGATGTTGCAAATAATCCCTTAAACATGTCTTTTATAACCATTTAGTGTGGACATGTTATGGTCAGAAGCAGCTTTACAGAAAATAATAGATTAAATAGATAAAAAATTTTGTTCAATTCAGAAACAATGCAATTTGGAAACATTGCTAAATGATGAAAGAATAATTCAACGTGCCTCAATGAAGAAAAAGTTTGGAGCGCATTTTTGATGCATAAGAAGTTAAAATGCATCTTCCTCTGCTTGTAAAGCAGTAAACAGGGTTTTTGCAGGTTTCATAAAGTCAAATTTAAGACTTTTAAAGACCATTTTGAATGACTTGAACAGGGTTAAACACTAATGATTATTTCTAGTGGACCTGTTGGGCCAATGGATTTTTTTTAGCTTGCCACAAAAAAAATAAAAAATTTAATTATTTCTTAGCAACATACTTTAATGTAAAAAAAAAAGTTGTATACACCATTTTCAACATAATATTACTTTCGACGAGCTTAACATTTTTAAAGGTTTATTTATTTTATTGTGGAGGCAATTACATAACCAAAAAATTATATTTGTTGGCTTTTGGTCCAAATTGATTGAGTATAACTTCTATTCAACCTATTGCATTTCGGTTTTAAAACCTTAAGTTTTATGCCTATTTAAAATATTATGGCTACTCCGCCTTCTATAAATAGTTTTGTATGAACAGAAGATGACGTAAAGTGAAATATTGCTCTGTTATTATCATGAGAAATTGTGTAATTGTTTTTAGTTTTCTTTCCCTTATTTTTATTAAGATGTACTTACTTGAACAGAGGACAATTAAGACCTGTTTAAAATTATTTAAGACATACAACACAATATTTCAGTGAATGTATGACTTAAGGCCTAAAATTTTGTTTTTGATATTTAAGACATTAAGACTTTAAGACCTCGTGGATACCCTGGAAAACTAACACTTGTAATTGGTTCATGTGATCATCCAGATAAGCGAGTACCGATCGAGTCATAAAATGTGATTATCAGCTGATACTGATCTCTGGCAGATCGATCGGTGTATCCCTAGCTATATTAATAAAAATAATAATACACATGCTTTAATAGTAATATTATTCCTTTAATAGTGAAACGTTATATGAATGTTAAAATGATGGCTTTTTATTTATAAGAAATGACTACAGCAAAATGCAATCTTAAAATTATAGTTTTTACAGTGATATCTTAGACGGCTTCTTACCTAACAGCACATTTTGAGGATTTAATTTATTTTATAAATTTGCCATTTATCGATTACAATATTATACATGTTTTTATAACCATAATATATAAATAATACTACTCAATTTTCATTTCAGCAGCCATTACTTCGTATTGATCGCATTAGTCTCAACACATTTATCAACACATTTATAAATACGTTTTTTTTATTATTCAAGCACACATTAAGTTTAAAAAAATGAAGCAGAAAAAAAAATTATATTGATGAGAGACATTGTTAAACACAAAATATAACATAGAAATAACAACAATAAACATTTAATTAAAGATAAAAGCAAGTTAGCTGATGTTGTGTTTATTTTATTATTTTGTGCAAATAAAGTAATTATTATTTCATTATTATGGTGACAAAAATAAAATAATGTTTTATTTAAAATAAACTGGTTCTGGTTTAATATATTTAAAAATGAAAATGCTTTCCTGTAATGAAATTAGCTTAATTATGAACAGCAATTACTCTAGTCCAGTGTTTCTCAACCACGTTCCTGGAGGACCACTAGCTCCGCACATTTCTATGTCTCATGAAAGAGTCACAAAACATCAACACGCAATTTGAGAAGTTAACAGTCATATCCATGTCCCATGTTGCTAAAAACACTATCAAGACACATATATTTCACAAAAAAAGTGAAAATTGGTTGTTTTTTTTGGTTGTTTAGAGCAAATTTGTTTTTCCAGTTTTAAATTTTTTTTTTAAGCTTTACGTCACAACGATGAGATCATCGTGTAAATTCCAGCATTGAGATTGGCTGTCTGTACCGGCTGGTACAAAGTGACGTTTTTGAGTTTTTAGCATTAATTCATAAAAAAAGAGTTGTGCTGCATCCCAATTCGCACACTATCCATCCTAAATAGTATTTGAAAGTAAAATTAGTATGTCCCAAATCGTAGTATGTTGAAAAGAGTATGCCAAAGGTTCCCGTATCGTTTAC
Organism: Danio aesculapii; assembly: GCF_903798145.1. Lineage (NCBI taxonomy): Eukaryota > Metazoa > Chordata > Actinopteri > Cypriniformes > Danionidae > Danio > Danio aesculapii. Next base: position 10,171,508 of record NC_079442.1, read on the forward strand.
CATTTCCGGTAAAAACTCGAAGTGTAGAAGCGTCCATACTCTAATCGCTGATATTGCCCACAACATTGCGCATAGGACGTGAATCCGATTTAGAACTACAAACAGGTGAAAAGTGTAAACAAACTACAAACATGATGGACGCGCGAGACCAACCGTCAAGTAGAGAGGCTTCAGTAAAGATATTTGTATGACTTAATGAATATCTAGCCCACTGGAACATGTTTTAATCGCGTTTTCTGTGTTATATTTCATTTGCAACAACACTGAACTTATATAAAGACATGTTTGGACATTAACGTCTGAATGCAGAATCATCCTAACGCCTGAGGAGATTTCTCTGCATGAAAGACTCGTGAATGGGAGATTAACCTGCTGCTGCTGCTTCTCCAATAAGGTAGGAAATTAAATATGAAAGAAATGTGGATGATGTGTGCATGATTGACAGGGCTCGTAACAAAGCAACACAACGATCTGTTAATGAGGAAGTAGTATGTCACAAAAGCTTGCATACTCTCCTCTTACACACTCAAAAGTGTGTACTTTTCCTTCACAAAAAAAGTACATACTTTTAGGGTGTAGTATAAGTGTGCGAATTGGGACGCAGCGTTGGTTTAAACTCCACGCGCTCTACTATGAATGAGATACAACTTCATTAATATGCATGATGTAGCTTTGAAGACTCCTTTTATCTGTTACAGTGGTCAGAGAGATGCCATGTTGGATTGCCACCCATAATTAAAACAAGTGGAAGAAGAAAAAGAAGAATTGTTCGAAGACACGAGTCTTCAGTGTTCCGTTTTTAAATGTGCTGTAACAAAAGTTGTTTCCATTTCCCTGCGATGAAAGCACAGCTGGCGTGAGGACCCAAGCAGTTGGATTAGAGTGGTCTGCTAGCACGCCAAGCAGAGAAACTGTTTTTAACCAAGAGCTTTTCGAATCTGGAAATGGTGAAATACGAATCTGCCACTCGTCTCCTTAAAAAAATTTAAAAAAAAAAAAAAAAAAAAAAAAAAAAGCTGCCACTCCAGTTCGTGTTTATTGTCCTGTCTTTATGGATTTGGTAAGTGTGCGATCAATGTTTTTTGTTTATGTTTCTCCAGATGGTAAAGTCAGCAGTACTCTTTCAGTTTTTGAAGACATTACTTGGTGAAATGACTGAAGTCACTAAGTAGTTTACAGTAATATTACTACAATATTATGGACTGAAAATGCATTGTTCGGTGTCTTTTTAAACAGTTTTTCAACAGTTACAAAATGGTGTATTTATTAGTTATTTGTTTATTTCAACAAATACACTTGGGAATTATAACTACTAATCAATTATAACTACTAATCAAACTTTGATGCATCACTTGGTATTGTTCATATCTACTACCATTGTGAGACTTTAATATTCGCCTCGGGTTTTACATAGCTCTCCGAATCACAGTCTATCTCCCTTGCCTCTGTGTTTGAGTTGCTGGCCGCACGTAATGTAACTACCATTTTCATGCAAAGCATTCCCTCTTTTGCTGCTGGACACACCCACTTTCCTTACTTCTTCAAAAGTAAAAGGTGTGAAAACACCCTGCTGAGAGAGGGGGGTTTCATGGCCCTTTAAGGCTGGATTTAGACTTTTGAGTGGCGCCGCATCGCACACTTCCGCTGACTGCACGTGCACCTCGTTCGCCATTGTGATATTCTTTAAAACGACAGGGGGGCGGTCAAAAGAAACTGACCGTAAAGTCAGACGGATAGAGAAGTAGAAAGTTTCTAGAACATTAATATCATTCAATATTTGTAAACTAATTATTTGTATTATTTTCATAAATTATTTTAATGATTAAAGATTTTTATAACATTGAAGATTTTTTTTTAATCAAACTTTGATGCATCACCTGCTTTTGTTCATATCTCGGAAAGTTTTACCTATTAAAGTTTATTAAGATGTTTATGACAACAGAACATGGGTTGCTCTACAAATATATATTTTTAGTATGGCAAGAATAAAAGCAAAAAAAAAAAAAGTACGCTTAATAAAAAAAATACAGATTTTTTTTTATTTTATTTAGCCTGCTCCACAATTGACACATTGCTGTCTGGCTAGTTTCTGTCCTATACTTATGCTAAAATGCAATAATGGTCCAACATCCCTGACCATTATCACCAGTAAAGCCTAGAAAAACAGTATCAAATATTCCTTTCCAGTTATGAAAGAAATAATACTCCTTAATTATAGTTTTGTAATTATTAAATTGTTTTAAATTCAAAATTGTTAATATATACATCAGTGTAAAACCTATAAATGGTGGAAAAACATATTCTGTAATTGTGTATTAAAACCACCCAGGTCTCCACTTTTGCCAAGGCCTCTCTTTATGGCTTTAACAAACTTATCCCTCAGGTTTTTAGAAACTTTTTAACAAAATTTTTCTTCCTTTCCCACTACTGTTGCAATTTATAGCAAAGAATTATTGGTCATCTGCTTATGCCTATGATCACGCATCATAAAGATGTCTGTACAGTCATACCTGTTTCAGACAAAATCTTTTTAAAGTGTTTCATACTCAAATCAGTTGTGGCGCCGCACGCACTGTTCGCTTGAGTCTCAAAAAAAGTGCACTCCACCAGCCGAAATCATGTCGCGCGCACCCAAAGCAAACCTCCGCAAACTCCGCGATGACGTCACATTTGCTGCACGCACTCAAGCGAACATGTCGAGTATAAACCAAGCTTAAGCAAACACGCCTGATTCAGATCATCAGCTCATTAGCAAAGACTGAAGACCTTAAATTGGAGTGACAGACAAAAGAGACACCCAAAACATGCTGTGCTTGTGGTCCTTTAGGAATGCGGTTGAGAACCACTGCTCTAGTCTACAGTGTCACATGCTCCTTAATATCTTAATCACGATGTTATAACGTTTTGAATTGAT